>NC_059204.1:12500-28407 GCF_020615455.1 Coregonus clupeaformis | reverse complement strand
ACTGTGCACCAGCTGTGCACGCGGAGCCTGTGGGGGAGCCTGTGGGCAGAGCTAGTGTAGCGAGGTAGCTGAGTTTTAGCATTATCATAGGGTTAGAAGTTGGGTTCGAGCTCGGTGTGAGCCAATCAGGAGGAAGTGGTACTCGGCTAAACAAGCAGCGTGACATCCATTACACATGGGTTATGACAGTTGAATGTGTTTTGTTCAAAATCAGAGACATTTTAGGGGCTAGCAAGTTAGTTATGGTACCACATAGGGTTAATGAGTTTGTGATCGGTGAGCTATATCCCAGGGTGTTAGGAGAGTTGGGAGAGTGGACTTTGCATAATAATGTGTTTTTCTACAGCCGCTAGACTGTGCAGAGAAACAGCAGTAAACAAATGCAGAATTTGCATCGTGGATTAGCTTGTTGAGTCCGAGTTTGAGCTCAGCCACTAGACATGGAGGCTATGTCCCAAATGGCACCCTATTCCCTATATAGTGCACTACTTTTGACCAGGGCCCACAGGGCTGGTCAAAATATGGTGTCATTGAGACACCAGATACCCTCTATGGGGGTGTCATGAGAGCTGGAGTGGACTTTGAATAATGTGTTTTGATTACCACTGTAGTCTGGAGAAAACAGTAGTAAATCTCCGGGGCATTCGCCTCTACACACATTATACCATTCTCTACCCGACATACTCAGCTTGTGTCCCAAATGGCAACCTATTCCCTTTTTAGTGCACTACATTTGACCTTAGCCTCCTTTGGCCTCCTTTAGCCCTCCTTTCTTCAACTATACTCCTCCCACTCCTTCAACCAAGCCGCCCAGCTATTTTTACACTCCTCCAAAACACTCATCCCTCTCTCCAACACTCCTCCAGGGTCCCCCCTCCTCTCTTTCTCCATCCCTCCTCTCCTTCTTCTCTCCTCCCCCTCTCACATGCCTTCTCTTCTCCCTTTCCTCTCATCCGTAGGTGGAAGCCGAGTGAGAGGTCGGCCTACTACAGTACAGCACCCCCTGAGACATCCAGTCTTCTGTTGTTACATTAGCATCTCATTACACTCTATTCTCTAAAACAATCGGGCTGACGCTCTCTCCTTTCTTCTGCCTCTCTTTTCTTTATCTCTTATTCTCTCTCTTTATTCTCTCTCTCTCTCTCTTGCTTTCTCTCTCTCCCCCATCTCGCTCACTCTCTCTCTCTCTCTCTCTCTCTCTCTCTCTCTCTCTCTCTCTCTCTCTCTCTCTCTCTCTCTCTCTCTCTTCTGTCTCTCTCTCTCTCTCTCTCTCTCTCTCTCTTCTCTCTCTCTCTCTCTCTCTCTCTCTCTTTCTCTCTCTCTCTCTGTCTCTTGCTTTCTCTATCTCTCTCTCTCTCTCTCTCTCTCCCTCTCTCTCTCTCTCCCTCTCTCTCTCTCACGCTCTCGCTCTCTCTCGCTCTGTCTCTTGCTCTCTCTCCCTTCCTCTCTCACTTGTCCTCTGTCTCTCTCTGGGCATTGTTTCCCATTTTCTATCCATTTCCATCTCTCCTAGAACGTGAGAACATTCCTTATCAGTCCCGTTAATAAACAAGGGATTACACAGGATGTTCCCCTTCCCATCCTTTTCACTGGGATGAGAACTTCAGAATGGAAAATGGAAGCTAAGCTGCTCCATCTCTATCTCTTCTTTCCTCTCCTCCTTCCAGGCAGAATAATCCTGGTGTGAAAAGACACACACACACATAAACGTATCACACACACACACACACACACTCACACACATAGACACACTGAAATGCACACGCACCTGCACATGGACGCACAGACACACTCTCTATCTCTCTCTCTCTCTCTTCTGTCCTGGTCCAGCAGTGTGTAACACGGTAGACGTGCTGTGAAGGGGCACAAAGAGTCTGCTCTCAAGGCTAACTGGCTCCTTCACATCAAAGACTGAAGCGCTTAAAGAGTAGTTTTGATTTAACTGATTTTGCTCCGGGCTTCAGTGGAAGAGGAAGGAAGTGGTAACTGGGAGGTCGTACTATATGGAAATAAAGGGGTAATCAGTGATTGGTACATCCATTTTTTGAACTTAAATTAATGATATACCCATTGATTCTTGAAGAATATAACTTTGAAATGCCTCATGAGTTTAGTTCAACTGTCGTACCCGACAACTGTCTAATGATTTTGGCATCTTTTCTTGTAAACTACATTGATTAGTTACAAAATGAACGGCTGATGAGAATATGTCAAGCGTATTGTATTCTGATTGCCCCAGAGAAAACAAATCTGAGACATTCCCTATGGACCCTGGTCAAAAGTAATACACTAAACTGTATAGGGAATAGGGTGCCATTTGACTCTCATATTTCTGCAACACAGCTGCAGTATAGAAACACAGTCAACAGAAATGGAGGTATGATGTTGGTTCTGTAAAGATAGGAGGTGGACACCCGTCCATGTTTCCAGTTTTCAGAATAGGCATTGGTTGCGTAAGGTTGTGTATCAAGTCCGCCTGCATGCACTCACACAAACACACACACACACACACACACAAACACACACCCCTCATTCAAATCCATCTCCTTCTGGCTGTTAAGACAGTTTTAGTAGCCCACTCACACTATATGGTCTAGAGTCTCTCTCGGAGGAGTATGAGGGGGAAAAAGAGGACTTTAAAGTAGTGAGGAAGAAAAGGAGGAGTGGTTCTATGAATAGCACCTGCAGTGATCATCTAAATGATGCAGCCCTGAGCACTTCTTAGCTCCAACCTGTTTCTTAATAAGAGAGAGAGGGGATGGTTTGGGAGATGGGGGGGAAGAGAGAGAGAGGGGATGGTTTGGGAGATGGAGGGGAAGAGAGAGAGAGGGGATGGTTTGGGAGATGGGGGGGAAGAGAGAGGGAGGGGGAGAGAGAGAGGAGAGAGAAGGGGGGAGAGAGAAGGAGAGAGAGAGAGGGAGGGAGAGACAGAGGAGAGAAGCGAGAGAAAGTGAGAAAGAGAGAGAGAGAGAGAGAGAGAGAGAGAGAGAGAGAGACTTCACAATACCAGAAATACACTCACTGTCTTATTGCACCCATCTAACAGAATGCCTTGGCTCACAATGGTTATGGATACAGAGTAAATGCAGGGGACTGTGTTAGATGTAGGAACTGACTTGAATAATATGTGAACACATACGGTATGTGCCTACTAGTGTGCTGAGACACATGGACTGTGTGTGTAATTTCCCTATCTTCTTGCCAATGTGTCGATTTCAATGCACAGAGTTGATCATTCCCTCTGCTGCTTTGTAAAACATGTTAAACACAATGTTGCTGAGCTTTACCTAAGGGTAAACTGCTGAGGTGATGTCATTATATCAGGAATAGGGAGAGGGGGGGGGCAGAGAGAGAGAGAGAGAGAGAGAGAGGGGAGAGAGAGAGGAGAGAGAGAGAGAGAGAGGGGAGAGAGAGAGAGAGAGAGAGAGAGAGAGAGAGAGAGAGAGAGAGAGAGAGAGAGAGAGAGAGAGAGAGAGAGAGGAACAGCACGTCAGAAATCAGCTCAATGTAATTGAAGAATCAATAGAATCGAACCACTTCTGGGAAAATTGGAACACACTAAACAAACAAGAACATGAAGAGTTATCTATCCAAAATGGAGATGTATGGATAAACCACTTCTCCAATCTTATTGGCTCTATAATAAAGAACAAACAGTAAAAACATATACATGATCAAATACAAATGTTAGAATCAACTATTAAAGACTACCAGAACCCACTGGATTCTCCAATTACATTGAATGAACTACAGGACAAAATACAAACCCTCCAACCCAAAAAGGCCCGTGGTGTTGATGGTATCCTAAATGAAATGATAAAATATACTGACCACAAATTCCAATTGGCTATACTTAAACTCTTTAACATCATCCTCAGCTCTGGCATCTTCCCCAATATTTTGAACCAAGGTCTGATCACCCCAATCCACAAAGGTAGAGACAAATTTGACCCCAATAACTGCCGTGGGATATGCGTCAACAGCAACCTTGGGAAAATCCTTAGTCATTCAGCAGACGCTCTTATCCAGAGTGACTTACAGTTAGGTAGTGAGTGCATTCCTTTTTTTTTTTCATACTGGCCCCCGTGGGAATCGAACCCACAACCCTGGCGTTGCAAAAAGCCATGCTCTACCAACTGAGCTACACCGGGCACACGTATACTTCCTCAGTGAAAACGATGACTGAGCAACGCTCAAATTGGCTTACCAAATTACCATACGACAGACCACGATTCCACCCTGCACACCCTAATTGACAAACAAACAAAACAAAACAAAGGCAAAGTCTTCTCATGCTTTGTTGATTTCAAAAAAGCTTTTGACTCAATTTGGCATGAGGGTCTGCTATACAACTTGATGGAAAGCGGTGTTGGGGGAAAAACATTCAACATTATAAAATCCATGTACATAAACAACAAGTGTGCTGTTAAAATTGGTAAATTTCTTTCCACGGGGCTGTGGGTAGAGACAGAGATGCAGCTTGAGCCCCACCCTCTTCAACATATACAATATATATACAAAAGTATGTGGACAGCACTTCAAATTAGTGGATTCGGCTATTTCAGCCACACCCGTTGCTGACAGGTGTACAAAATCGAGCTCACACCCATGCCATCTCCATAGACAAACATTGGCAGTAGAATGGCCTTACTGAAGAGCTCAGTGACTTTCAACGTGGCACCGTCATAAGATGCCACCTTTCCAACAAGTCAGTTCGTCTGATTTCTGCCCTGTTAGAGCTGCCCCGGTCAACTGTAAGTGCTGAAGTGGAAATATCTAGGAGCAACAATGGCTCAGCAGCGAATTGGTAGGCCACACAAGCTCAAAGAACGGGACCAGCAAGTTCTGAAGCGCGTAGCGCGAGAAAATCGCCTGTAGGGTTGCAACACTCACTACCGAGTTCCAAACTGCCTCTGGAAGCAACGTCAGCACAAGAACTGTTAGTCGGGAGCTTAATTAAATGGGTTTCCATGGCAGAGCAGCCGCACACACGACTAATATCACTGTGCGCAATGCCAAGCGTCGGCTGGAGTAGTGTAAAGCTCGCCGCCATTGGACTCTGGAGCAGTGGAAACACGTTCTCTGGAGTGATTAATCACCCTTCACCATCTGGCAGTCCGACGGACGAATCTGGGTTTGGCGGATGCCAGGAGAACGCTACCTGCCCCAATGGATAGTGGCAACTGTAAAGTTTGGTGGAGGAGGAATAATGGTCTGGGGCTGTTTTTCATGGTTCGGGCTAGGCCCCTTAGTTCCAGTGAAGGGAAATCTTAATGCTACAGCATACAATGACATTCTAGATGATTCTGTGCTGCCAACTTTGCGACAACAGTTTGGGGAAGGCCCTTTCCTGTTTCAGCATGACAATGCCCCATACACAAAGCGAGGTCCAAACAGAAATGGTTTGTCGAGATCGGTGTGGAAGAACTTGACTGGCCTGCACAGAGCCCTGACCTCAACCCCATCGAACACCTAATCGCCCAACATCAGTGTCCGACCTCACTAATGCTCTTGTGGCTGAATGGAAACAAGTCCCTACAGCAATGTTCCAACATCTAGTGGAAAGCCTTCCCATAAGAGTAGACGCTGTTATAGCAGCAAAGGGGGGACCAACTCCATATTAATGCCCATCATTTTGGAATGAGATGTTTGATGATCAGGTGTCCACATACTTTTGGTCATGTAGTGTATATCAACGAATTGGCGAGGGCACTAGAACAGTCTGCAGTACCCGGCCTCACCCTTGTAGAATCTGAAGTCAAATGTCTAATGTTTTCTGATGATCTGGTGCTTCTGTCCCCAACCAAGGAGGGCCTACAGCAGCACCTAGATCTTCTGCACAGATTCTGTCAGACCTGGGCCCTGACAGTACATCTCAGTAAGACAAAAAAGTTCCAAAAAAGGTGCAGTTGCCAGGACCACAAATACAAATTCCGTCTAGACACCGTTGCCCTAGAGCACACAAAAAACTATACATACCCGGCCTTAACATTAGCACCACAGGTAAATTCCACAAAGCTGTGAACCATCTGAGAGACAAGGCAAGAAGGGCCTTCTATGCCATCAAAAGCAACATAAAATTCGACATACCAATTAGGATCTGGCAAAAAATACTTGAATCAGTTAAAGAACCCATTTCCCTTTATAGTTGTGAGGTCTGGGGTCCGCTCACCAACCAACAATTCACAAAATGGGACAAACACCAAATTGAGATTCTGAATGCAGAATTCTGCAAAAATATCCTCAGTGTACAACAAAAAACACAAAATGATGCATGCAGAGCAGAATTAGGCCGATACCCGCTAATGATCAAAATCCAGAAAAGGAAGCAATTCCCAAACCTTCCATAACAAAGCCATCACCTATAGAGAGATGAACCTGGAGAAGAGTCCCCTAAGCAAGCTGGTCCTGGGGCTCTGTTCACAAACACAAACAGACCCCACAGAGCCCCAGGACAGCAACACAATTAGACCTAACCAAATCATGAGAAAACAAAAAGATAATTACTTGACACATTGGAAAGAATTTACAAAAAACTGACAAACTAGAATGCTATTTTGGCCCTAAACAGAGAGTACACAGTGGCAGAATACCTGACCACTGTGACTGACCCAAAATTAAGGAAAGCTTTGACTATGTACAGACTCCGTGAGCATAGCCTTGCTATTGAGAGAGGCCGCCGTAGGCAGACCTGGCTCTCAAGAGACGTCAGGCTATGTGCACACTGCCCACAATTGAGGTGGAAACTGAGTTGCATACATATTTCCCTCAGATTACACAGACCTGCAAATGTTGATAAACTCCCATATCTATTGGGTAAAATACCACAGTGTGCCATCACAGCAGCAAGATTTGTGACCTCTTGCCATAAGAAAAGGGAAACCAGTGAAGAACAAACACCACTGTAAATTCAACACATATTTATGTTTATTTATTTTCCCTTTTGTACTTTAACTATTTGCACATTGTTACAACACTGTATATAGCCATAATATGGCATCTGAAATGTCTCTATTCCTTTGGAACTTTTGTGAGTGTAATGTTTACTGTATATTTTTGATTGTTCATTTTCCTTTTGTTTATTGTCTATTCCATTTGCATTGGCAATGTAAATATATGTTTCCCATGCCGATAAAGCCCTTTGAATTGAATTGAATTGAGAGAGTAGAAAATATGTAGGAAAGGATTTGACAGATAGGAGTCTGAAGAGGACATTCAAAGTAAGAAAAACATGGATTAGGAAAGAATGATGGGTAATGAGCTGAAACAAAGAAGAAGAAGAAGAGAACAGAAGGAGGTGTTGAGGATTGTGTGGGCGCCAAAGATGTATGCATGCTAATGCCTTGATCCTTCACAATCACCATGCTTCTCTCCTATCTCTCCCCCTTTCTCTCTTTCTCTATCTCCCCCTCCTGCTCCTCACCCCTCCCTCTACTCTCTCTCTGTCTGTCTCTACCCTCTCTCACTCTCTGTTCCTCTCTTCCCCCCTCCTCTCTCCAGTGCTTAATTTGAGCCGGTTCCTCCCGAACAGGATCCTGCACCTCTCAGTTTTGGACTGTTTTGTTCCGGAATCCATTTGCGAGGATCCGGTACCTCTGTCGGCATGAAAAATAATTTCCTAGTTTGCAATGTAAAAATGTGAATAGAATCAGAGTTAATTCAAGTTGGCTCCTCTGTTATTCTCCTGCCCCTAAAAATGTAATGTGAAAATGTGCCTGATATTCTAAGAATGTATTTGTGTTGGGCGTCCCGGGTTTATGGTTTCGCAACATTGTAGCCTGTAGACCAACGTGTGGCCATTGCTGTGGTGAGAGAGAGAGACGCGCCTGTATCTCTCACGGAACTAGAATGAGATTCACTTTCTATGATCTCTCTCCCTCTCTCTGCTCTGATAGACAGGAGCCTGCAAATCATCTCTCCAGCGTTGCACTTCATCATTTATTTCCTTATAGAATCATAGGAAGGGTGATGGAGTTGCCGCAGCATGTAAATACATTTGCCAAAGTTATATAATTACTGCTGTCTGTTCAGAAATAAATGATATCAGTCAGAATACTACACCAGGAGTAGGCCTATAATTTAGCCACAGAGGATCAATAGCATAGCCGCAGGAAGTAGACGTGCTGAGGGTGATGCAGCACCCCCTGAAAAAGGTACAAAAATAAATTTTAAAAAAGTAGTGCACTGGGCCTTTACTAGTATTAGCAGACCGATATAGACGTCTGTAGCGTGAGCAAAAATTGTTTTAAGCATCTCTGGTTATAGTTAAGAACAGTATCTTGCAGGATTCAATAGTTGGAATTGTCATTCTAATGGAATCCAGAAAGAACAAAACCCTGTCCTCAAACATTTACATCAAAAGGTGCAAAGTTATGGGCAAAGACACAAAACATCCACATCAAATTAAATGTTTTTCTTGATCAAATAACATGGAAAATAACCACTTTTTTGTGCAGTATTAATTTACCATCCTTACAAACCAATTAATGTAAATGTACATTACTGTATTGTACATAGGCTGGTCATCTAGGTTTGTACCTGTAGACTTTCCATCACCATGAAGAAAAATAATGCACAATACAGTAATTGAGTACATTGAGACATCAAGTGGTTGTGATGATGTGATGATGTGGCTCAGTTTGTAGAGCATGGCGCTTGCAATGCTAGGGTTGTGGGTTAAATTCCCACGGGGGGACCAGTACGAAAAAAGTATGAAAATGTATGCACTCACTACTGTAAGTTGCTCTGGATAAGCGAGTCGACTAAAATGGAAAATAAATGAATAGACCATTTCAGTTTTCACATAGAAATAAGTTTCATTTGCAAAATATTTCAAGAAACTGGAAATCATATATCAAGCAAGTATTTTTATATTCCACAAGTATTATCAGATTAACTGTCTTGTACAGATAATTATCAGAGTCAAGTTACAAATGCTGGTAAACACTCAAACCAATGTTTTCACAAAAGTAGTGCACTGGGCCTTTACTAGTCCTGTATTAGCAGACCAATATAGATGTCTTCACAGAAAGCTAGGCTTTTGGCACGAGCACATAGGCCATCACCAGGTGAGTCATTGAAACTGGAAAGCTTTTTTAGGACTATAATTTCCTCCTCATATTGTAGCCTACAATGTGTCTCCACACACCTAGGCCTAGGCTATTGATGGATTCAAGACAGGGTCGTTTTTATTGATCTCAGATTCTCAGTTTGTCAGTGTCAAAGTAGCCTGACATTTCGATCATTTGTGAGGTATTAAAAAAGATTCTGCTAAAGTCTCATCTAAAATGATGTAGAAATGCAAAATTTTCCCCAGACCCTAGGCTTAGAAAATGTGTGCAACTTCTGCAAGCGCCTCTACTCTACTGCTCTATGCCACTATGTAAATGTGTTGATAATACATGCAATGCTTTATTATAAAGGTGTTAATTTTTTTTCATGCGTTCTGGTACCTCAGAGCCCCCCCCGGTCATCCCCCTTTCGGCTCACATTTTGTTCCGGAACCTCCCAATTTACAAATTTAGCACTGCCTCTCTCCCTCCCTCCTCCCTCTCTTGGACCACTTTATTTCCCTATGGCATCCTATACAGTGCTTTATTTCCCTATGGCGTCCTATACAGTGCTTTATTTCCCTATGGTGTCCTATACAGTGCTTTATTTCCCTATGGCGTCCTATACAGTGCTTTATTTCCCTATGGCGTCCTATACAGTGCTTCTATTTCCCTATGGCGT
The DNA here is from genome assembly GCF_020615455.1 of Coregonus clupeaformis. NCBI lineage: Eukaryota > Metazoa > Chordata > Actinopteri > Salmoniformes > Salmonidae > Coregonus > Coregonus clupeaformis. Next base: position 18,675 of record NC_059204.1, on the reverse strand, counting down.
CCTATACAGTGCTTTATTTCCCTATGGCGCCCTATACAGTGCTTTATTTCCTATGGCCCCTATACAGTGCTTTTATTTCCCTATGGCGTCCTATACAGTGCTTTATTTCCCTATGGCGTCCTATACAGTGCTTTATTTCCCTATGGCGTCCTATACAGTGCTTTATTTCTCTATGGCGTCCTATACAGTGCTTTATTTCCCTATGGCGTCCTATACAGTGCTTTATTTCTCTATGGCGTCCCTATACAGTGCTTTATTTCTCTATGTCCCTATACAGTGCTTTATTTCCTATGGCGTCCTATACAGTGCTTTATTTCTCTATGGCGTCCTATACAGTGCTTTATTTCCCTATAGCTACCCTATACAGTGCTTTATTTCCCCCTATGGCGTCCTATACAGTGCTTTATTTCCCTATGGCGTCCCTATACAGTGCTTTATTTCCCTATGGCGCCCTATACAGTGCTTTATTTCCCTATGGCGTCCTATACAGTGCTTTATTTCCCTATGGCGTCCTATACAGTGCTTTATTTCCCTATGGCGTCCTATACAGTGCTTTATTTCCCTATGGCGCCCTATACAGTGCTTTATTTCTCTATGGCGTCCTATACAGTGCTTTATTTCCCTATGGCGTCCTATACAGTGCTTTATTTCTCTATGGCGTCCTATACAGTGCTTTATTTCCCTATGGCGTCCTATACAGTGCTTTATTTCTCTATGGCGTCCTATACAGTGCTTTATTTCCCTATGGCGCCCTATACAGTGCTTTATTTCCCTATGGCGTCCTATACAGTGCTTTCCTCCATGTCCCTAACACTCATTAAATGTTTTGTCTCTTTCCCTTACTCTGGTTTTCTCCCTCATCTCTTTCAAGCCTCACTTTCTTCCTTCCCTCTTGTCCATCCATTCATTTCTATCAAGCAGCTTATCTATCTCAATAAAAGTCCCCTGTTGACTAGTCCCCGTAATCTAAGAAAGTCTCTCACATGATGCACACACAAACACACACACACATACACACACACACACACACACACATATACACACACACACATGCGTGCACATGTAAACACATGAGATGCTTTGATGGTTTTGAGCTCTTTTAGTGCTTGAAGTAGAACTGCAAGTAGAAAACAAGGCGCTATCTAGAACCAAAAAGTGTTATTTGGCTGTCCCCATAGGAGAACCCTTTGAAGAAACACTTTTGGTTCCAGGTAGAACCCTTTTGGGTTCCATGTAGAAGCCTTTCCACAGAGGGTTCTACATGGAACCCAAAATAATTCTACATGGAACCAAAAAGGGTTCTCCTATGGGGACAGCTGCAGAACCCTTTTGGAACCCTTTTTTCTAAGAGTGTACGTGTGTGTGTGTGTGTGTGTGTGTGTGTGTGTGTGTGTGTGTGTGTGTGTGTGTGTGTGTGTGTGTGTGTGTGTGTGTGTGTGTGTGTGTGTGTGTGTGTGTTTGTGTCTGTTTGTCGCTCCCTAGCCCGAGGAGACCCAGGCAGCGGCAGAGATTTAGGTCTGGGTCTTCTAATCATCTGTCAGAGTGTGAGAGTCACACTTGAAGGTTTGGCTGTGGTGAATAGCAGAGGAGAGGAGAGGGGAGGAGAGGAGGAGGAGAGGAGAAGAGGAGAGGAGAGGTGGATAGCAGAGGAGAGGAGAAGGGAGGAGAGGAGGAGAGGAGAAGAGGAGAGGAGAGGTGGATAGCAGAGGAGAGGAGAAGGGAGGAGAGGAGAAGAGGAGAGGAGAGGTGGATAGCAGAGGAGAGGAGAAGGGAGGAGAGGAGGAGAGGAGAAGAGGAGAGCAGAGGTGGATAGCAGAGGAGAGGAAAAGGGAGGGGAGGAGAGGAGAGGAGACGGGGGGGAGACGGGAGGAGAGGAGGGGGAGAGGTGCAGGGCTTTGTAGGATCCTTGATCCTTCCCTTGTGATGTCAGACTATCTGAAGTAATGTGAAAGCTGTGCAAGAGCAAGAAATATGTTTTTCAAATAGAAGGAACAGTATCCAGCATCAGAGAATACTCTTTTCAGGGATTCCCAAACTCTTTAGATACATTTTTCAAAAGCCTGGATGAATGCTGTAGTTCAATTAAATATTATTACATACACATCTAAACACATAATCTGTCTCTCTCTCTATCTAGTTCTCTCTCTCTCTCTCTCTCTCTCTCTCTCTCTCTCTCTCTCTCTCTCTCTCTCTCTCTCTCTCTCTCTCTTTCTCTCAATTCAATTTAATTCAATTTAAGGGCTTTATTGGCATGGGAAACATATGTTTACATTGCCAAAGCAAGTGAAATGGATAATAAACAAAAGTGAAATAAACAATTTAAAACATTTACAGTAAACATTACAATAAAGACATTTCAAATGTCATATTATGTCTATAATGTGCAAATAGTTAAAGTACAAAAAGGAAAATAAATAAACATAAATATGGGTTGTATTTACAATGGTGTTTGTTCTTCACTGGTTGCCCTTTTCTTGTGACAACAGGTCACAAATCTTGCAGCTGTGATGGCACACTGTGGTATTTTACCCACTAGATATAGGAGTATATCCAAATGGGATTTGTTTTTGAATTCTTTGTGAGACTGTGTAATCTGATGGAAGTATGTGTCTCTAATATGGTCATACATTTGGCAGGAAGTTAGGAAGTGCAGCTCATTTTGTGTGCAGTGTGCACATATACTGTCTTCTCTTGAGAGCCAGGTCTGCCTACGGCGGCCTCTCTCAATAGCAAGGCTATGCTCACTGAGTCTGTACATAGTCAAAGATGTCCTTAATTTTGGGTCAGTCACGGTGGTCAGGTATTCTGCCACTGTGTACTCTCTGTTTAGGGCCAAATAGCTCCCCAGTTTTTGTGTGAATTCTTTCTTTCATTCTTCAAGTAATTATCTTTTTGTTTTCTCATGATTTGGTTGGGTCTAATTGTGTTGCTGTCCTGGGGTCTCTCTCTCTCTCTCTCTCTCTCTCTCTCTCTCTCTCTCTCTCTCTCTCTCTCTCTCTCTCTCTCTCTCTCTCTCTCTCTCTCTCTCTCTCGCTCTCTCTCTCTCTCTCTCTCGCTCCCTCTCTCACTCCCTCTCTCACTCTCTCTCTCTCTGTCTTTCTTTCCGTGGAGACGTTTTATTTTATAATCCATGCACAACAAAGTAACTGGTTTCCAATGTTTCTCCACTTACTGCTCACCCACCACAGTACTCATCTCCATAGGGTGCTGCTGTCATCTTAACACACACACACACAGTGATATACACACACGTTTGACTTTACGGGTGACTCTTCTGCCATCTGGTGTCCTGCTGAAGCTAGGGGAGACATGTAGCACTTGTGACAGCGTCTAATGTCAACACTTATGTACAAGCCTCACAGTGTCTAACCCCCAGGGAAATTAGCTATGCTAAGCAAACACAACACTAACTTCCAACTGGTTGCGTCCCAAATTGCATCCTATCCCACATAGTGCCCTACTTTTGACCTGGGCCCATAGAGCTCTTGTCAAAAGTAGTGCACTATGTAGGGAATAGGGTGCCATTTGGGATTCAGACACTGTCTCACAGGGGCTGTCTTATTGTATCTGCGTACTTACTTATTTATTCATTTATTTATTTACCCACAACATTAAGAGAGACACTTTAAGATCTTAAATTAAAAATAAAGGGATTTTTTGATTTTATTGAACAGAAGGTGACAGAGGATGCCAGTGGGGAAAGAGAGAAAGGTTGTATCAAAGGGCAGTAGGCTGGATTTCAATCCATGCCGACAATGTAGACGTGTGCAATACCACCAGACCAGCCAGGCCACTTCATTCAGTTTCACTAGTAGGAATAGTTCATTTGAAGCATCACTGAAGCACCGCTGCTTTGTTTGGCCATTGGCTAAGTCAAAATGGCTGCCATAACCAAAGGCTAGCTGCCTGTAACAAACATTATGACTGCCTGTGTGTTAATGTTAGCCGGCATGCGAGTATGCCTCCTCTAGCTTGGAGTCAGCTTGTATAAGCGCAATTAGCTTGAAATAAATATTCCTTTTATAAGACTGCCAAGTTAATTTTGCCCGCGAATGGTGCCATGAGATACATTTTGAACAACGCCGTCAGCAGTTAGGGATATGTGTTTGAGCGTTCTGTATAATATAATTCTGCTTTTAGTTACGTAAATGTAACGAATGTGTCGGGCAGTCTTGTTTTTGAGAAAATCTAGGAACATGTTAGAGGACAATTTGGGCCACATTAACAAATCAGTGAGATGATTAATGGTATGTAGTGTTACAGTGATCCCTGAGACAAGAACAGTCCTACAGGAGTTTAAACAGTAGACAGTTGTATCTGGTGGTGTTAGAATCTCCCAAGGACTCTATGGTCTTCTGTGTAAGGGAGAGTGTTCCAGTGTTAGTCTATAGAGACTGGGAGGCTGCAGTGTGTGGGATGCTCTGTGGACTGAATGGGGACAATAGGAGGAGAGGAAGCTGGAGAGGTTGATGTGTCTCTGTCTGTCCAAGGTGAACACCCCACTGAGAGGAGGAGACAGATACTGATGGTGTTAGTACACAGGTTAAGTACAGAGAAAAGGTTCTAGAAACACACGTTACCAAACAGAGGACACCTCTTAAAAACTGTCTTAAAGTGTCAGTCTGTCAAATTTTCAGTAATAGCACTTGTAACATAGGACGCTTAGATCATGTCTGAAAGAGGGAGGTCGTATCAAAGTGAGAGATATTTCCCTGAGGGAAAAAGTTAGGTGCAGGAGTTCTTAAAAAGTGACAGACCTCCGACGAGCCATCAAACAGGCAAAGTGTCAATACAGGACTAAGATCGAATCCTACTACGGTGGCAGGGCTTGCAAACTATCACGGATTACAAAGGGATCCCCGGGCATGAACTGCCCAGTGATGCAAGCCTACCAGACAAGCTAAATGCCTTCTATGCTCTCTTCGAGGCAAGCAACACTGAACCATGCATGAGAGCACCAGCTGTTCCGTAACCTATGTGAGTAAGACCTTTAAACAGGTTAACATTCACAAGGCCGTGGGCCAGACAGATAACCAGGACGCGTACTCAGAGCATGCGCTGACCAGCTTGCAAGTGTCTTCACTGACATTTTCAATCTCTCCCTGACCCAGTTTGTAATACCTACATCTACAGGTTTCAAGCAGACCACCATAGTCCCTGTGCCCAAGAACAAAAAAGCAAGCTGTCTAAATGACTATCACCCCATAGCCATGAAATGCTTTGAAAGGCTGGTCATGGCTCACATCAACACCATCATCCCAGACACCCTGGATCCACTCCCATTCGCATGTCGCCCCAACAGATCCATAGATGACACAATCTATATTGCACTCCACACTGCCCTCTCCCACCTGGACAAGAGGAACACCTATGTGAGAATGCTGTTCAAATCTAATTGTATTTGTTATGTGCGCCGAATACAAGTGTAGACTTAACCGTGAAATGCTTACTTATGAGCCCTTTCCCAACAATGCAGTTCAAAAGTAAGAAAATTAACAAATAGATAAAAAGAAAAATAGCAAACCAATAAAATAACAATAACGAGGCTCTATACTGGCTGTATACAAGGAGTACCGAGTCAGTGTACTGGGGTACGTGGTAGTTGGGGTGATTGATTGAGGTAATGCAGTGCATTCGGAAAGTATTCAGACACCTTTACTTTTTTGATGATTGATTGATTGAAGTACTATGTACATGTAGGTAGGGGGAAAAAGCAGAAAGTTCAGGTAGCCATTTAATTAACTGTTCAGCAGTCTTATGGCTTCGGGGTAGAAGCGGTTCAGGAGCCTTTTGGTCCCAGACTTGGAGTTCCGTTACTGCTTGCCGTGCAGTAGCAGAAGGAACAGACTGTGACTTGGGTGGCTGGAGTCTTTCACCATTTATGGGGCCTCCCTCTGACACCGCCTGGTGGTTATGGATGACAGGGGAGCTCGGCCCCAGTGATGTACTGGGCCGTGCACACTACCCTCTGTACCGCCTGGTGGTTATGGATGACAGGGAGCTCGGCCCCAGTGATGTACTGGGCCGTGCACACTACCCTCTGTACCGCCTGGTGGTTATGGATGACAGGGAGCTCGGCCCCAGTGATGTACTGGGCCGTGCACACTACCCTCTGTACCGCCTGGTGGTTATGGATGACAGGAGCTCGGCCCCAGTGATGTACTGGGCCGTGCAC
>NC_059204.1:0-7500 GCF_020615455.1 Coregonus clupeaformis | reverse complement strand
TTGGGACAATAAAAGGCCACTCTAAAATGTGCAGTTTTGTCACACAACATAATGCCACAGATTTCCCAAGTTTTGAGGGAGAGTGCAATTGGCATGCTGACTGCAGGAATGTCCACCAGAGCTGTGTTTGTGCTTGTGTATGTGCAGGTGACAGTACTTGTGAGACAGTGAATCTGTACAGCACGGTAAGTGTGTTTCACTGTATATGTGGATCCATGCAAGTGTGTGTGTGTAACTACCTGCTTGCATGCATGTGTGTGTAATATGAGTCTGCCTCTATGTATCCATATATACGAGAGAGAACATCTCTGCACTCACAAGGCACTGTAGTCTGCTGTGTGTGGGCGGACAGCAGGCAGCTAGCATCCTTCACTTCCAGCTACGGAAATGGGTTACATACTGTGTGAAGGATACATCTCACCACCGGTTTGTGTGTGTGTGTGTGTGTGTGTGTCGTGTGTCTGTGTGTGTGTGTGTGTGTGTGTGTGTGTGTGTGTGTGTGTGTGTGTGTGTGTGTGTGTGTGTGTGTGTGTGTGTGTGTGTGTGTGTGTGTGTGGAGGCTCTACACACTATGAGAGCCATTGGGAATGCCAAGGCTAAGTGGTGCACAATTCTAACACACACCCACACACTACACACACACACACCCCACTCAGCCTCTAGTAGTAATTACAGTAGCCATCTACATGGCAACACTGCAGTTGGAAGCACTACTAATACCATATCTGGACTGTCAACCCCAAGCGGCTAATTACAAGTGTGTGTGTGTGTGTGTGTGTGTGTGTGTGTGTGTGTGTGTGTGTGTGTGTGTGTGTGTGTGTGTGTGTGTGTGTGTGTGTGTGTGTGTGTGCTAGTGCAGTCGCGTGTGCGTAGCCACCCTGTACCTACACAATGAGTGGGTTAAGTTGCAGCACATACCAGTTCAACATTTGAACTGATCGTCTGCTCAACACACAGCATTAGCGTTTGGTCATGTTAGCCATGTATAGAATATATGTGGGAGTAATCTGGCTGGTCTAGTGGTAATGACCGCAGCATCTGCCACACATCTACAGTGTTGGTATAGGTCTGAATCCGGCCTACTGCCCTTTGACACAACCTCTTTCCATCTTTCCCCCACTGTCATCCTCTCTATCTGTTCAATAAAGTCCGAAAATACCCTATAAATAATATATGTGGAAGATCATGCGCTATAGGAGAGGGACATGGTGAATGGGAACTCAGCTTGAAGTTGAAGAGTTCTTTTAGAAGCTTTGTAAATATCTGGGTCACACACACACACACATACCTAATGCTAAATACTGTTCTCTGTTCTGCTACCAAGCCCTTGGAACATTTTGGAGAGGGAGAGAGGGTGAGGTAGAGAGAGGAGAAAAAAGAGAGCGAGTAGAGAGAGAGAGAGAGAAGAGGGAAGACAGAGAGAAGAGGGGGAAGGATAGAGAGCAGAGAGGGAGAGGGAGTTTAGAGGGCAATATAAAGAGAAAAGAGAGAAGAGGGGGGATGAAAGAAGAGGTAGAGGAAAGAGGGAGAAAGAGAGAATGATGAGGGAGAGAGAGAGAGAGAGAGAGAGAGAGAGAGAGAGAGAGAGAGGCTTGTTATTTGTGTGTTGTGTTGCCTTTCAGTCAGGCCGTATGAACTCCCCCTCTCCTCCTGAATTATGGAATGGATCCTGACAGGCAGATAGAGCTGCTGCTAATGCTGCTGATAACCATACATAGACTGTGTCCCAAATGGCACCCTATTCCTATAAGTGCACTACTTTGGAGTGTTGGCCCCTGGGCAAAAGTAGTGCACTATCTATGTTGGGAAAATTGTGACATTTAGGACACAGACAGAGAGAGCCATAGGAGAGAGGATTGTTGTGGTGTCACATCAACACTCTTCCCCTCTGTCTCTGTCCCACTGAATGACAAATGTCACTATTAAGGTGTGAAGGGGGCTGAGTTGTGGAGGGCCAACACACACACACACACAAATGTATAGGCCCCTTCCAGATGCGCCAGTTAGATGTTCACATGCCTGATAGATGCTATGGGACTGTGTATCTTTGTAAAGACCTGAGTTTTGGTGTGAGAGAGATAAAGAAAAAGAGGTGAGAGACAGAGTAGAAGGATAAACTACCCTCTGTCTCTCTGTCTCTCTGTCTCTCTGTCTCTCTGTCTTTCTCTCTCTCTCTCTCTCTCTCTCTCTCTCTCTCTCTCTCTCTCTCTCTCTCTCTCTCCTCTCTCTCTCTCTCTTCTTTCTCCTCTCTCTCGGTCTTTCTCTCTCTCTCTTCTCTCTCGCTCTCTTTTTCTCTCTCTCTCTCTCTTTCTCTCTCTCTCTCTCGCTCTCTCTCTCTTTCTCGCTCTCTCTCTTTCTCTCTCTCTTTCTCTCTCTCTTTCTCTTTCTCTCTCTGTCTTTTCCTCTCTCTCTCTCTGTCTTTCTCTCTCTCTCTCTCTCTCTCTCTCTCTCTCTCTCTCTCTCTCTCTCTCTGTCTTTCTTTCCTCTCTCAATTCAATTCAATTTCAATTTAAGGGCTTTATTGGCATGGGAAACATATGTTAACATTGCCAAAGCAAGTGAAGTAGATAGTAAACAAAAGTGAAATAAACAATAAATATTAACAGTAAACATTACACTCCAGAAGTTCCAAAAGAATAAAGACATTTCAAATGTCATATTATGTATATATAATACAGTGTTGTAACAATGTGCAAATAGTTCAAGTACAAAGGGAAAAATAAATCAACATAAATATGGGTTGTATTTACAATGGTGTTTGTTCTTCACTGGTTGCCCTTTTCTTGTGGCAACAGGTCACAAATCTTGCTGCTGTGATGGCACACTGTGGTTTTTCACCCAGTAGATAAGAGAGTTTATCAAAAATATGGTTTGTTTTCAATTTTTTTGTTTGTTCTTTCCAATGTGTCAAGTAATTCTCTTTTTGTTTTCTCATGATTTGGTTGGGTTTAATTGTGTTGTTGTTGTTGTCCTGGGGCTCTGTGGGGTCTGTTTGTGTTTGTGAACAGAGCCCCAGGACCAGCTTACTTAGGGGACTCTTCTCCAAGTTCATCTCTCTGTAGGTGATGGCTTTGTTATGGAAGGTTTGGGAATCGCTTCCTTTTAAGTGGTTATAGAATTTAACGGCTCTTTTCTGGATTTTGATAATTAGCGGGTATCGGCCTAATTCTGCTCTCTCTCTCTCTCTCTCTCTCTCTCTCTCTCTCTCTCTCTCTCTCTCTCTCTCTCTCTCTCTCTCTCTCTCTCTCTCTCTCTCTCTCTCTCTCTCTCTCTCTCTCTCTCTCTCTCTCTCTCTCTCTCAATTCAATTCAATTCAATTCAATTTAAGGGCTTTATTAGCATGTGCAACGTATGTTAACATTGCCAAAGCAAGTGAAGTAGATAGTAAACAAAAGTGAAATAAACAATGAATATTAACAGTAAACATTACACTTAGAAGTTCCAAAAGAATAAAGACTTTTCAAATGTAATATTATGTATATATATATAACAGTGTTGAAAACAATGGCAACAGGTCCACAAATCTTGCTGCTGTGATGGCACGCTGTGTGTCTTTCAATTCAATTCAATTCAAATGGTCGTACATTTGGCAGAAGGTTAGGAAGTGCAGCTTCCAGTTTCCACCTCATTTTGTGGGCAGTGTGCACATAGCCTGTCTTCTCTTGAGAGCCAGGTCTGCCTACGGCGGCCTTTCTCAGTAGCGGCTATGCTCACAGAGTCTGTTACATAGTCAAAGCTTTCCTTAAGTTTGGGTGAGTCACAGTGGTCAGGTATTCTGCCACTGTACTCTCTGTTTTGGGCCAAATAGCATTCTAGTTTGCTCTGCCTTTTTGTTAATTCTTTTCCGATGTGTCAAGTAATTATCTTTTTTGTTTTCTCATGATTTGGTTGGGTCTAATTGTGTTGTTGTCCTGGGGCTCTGTGGGGTCTGTTTGTGTTTGTGAACAGAGCCCCAAGACCAGCTTGCTTAGGGGACTCTTCTCCAAATGTATCTCTCTGTAGGCTTTGTTATGGAAGGTTTGGGAATCGCTTCCTTTTAAGTGGTTATAGAATTTAACGGCTCTTTTCTGGATTTTGATCATTAGCGGGTATCGGTCTAATTCTGCTCTGCATGCATTATTTTGTGTTTTTTGTTGTACACTGAGGATGTTTTTGCAGAATTCTGCATGCAGAATCTCAATTTGGTATTTCTCCCATTTTGTGAATTATTGGTTGGTGAGCGGACCCCAGACCTCACAACCATAAAGGGAAATGGGTTCTATAACTGATTCAAGTATTTTTTGCCAAATCCTAATTGGTATGTCAAATTTTATGTTCCTTTTGATGGCATAGAAGGCCCTTCTTGATGTTTAGGCCGAGGTATGTATAGTTTTTTGTGTGCTCTAGGGCAACTGTGTCTAGATGGAATTTGTATTTGTGGTCCTGGCAACTGGACCTTTTTTGGGAACACCATTATTTTTGTCTTACTGAGATGTACTGTCAGGGCCCAGGTCTGACATAATCTGTACAGAAGATCTAGGTGCTGCTGTAGGCCCTCCTTGGTTGGTGACAGAAGCACCAGATCATCAGCAAACAGTAGACATTTGACTTCAGATTCTAGTAGGGTGAGGCCGGGTGCTGCAAACTGTTCTAATGCCCTCGCCAATTTGTTTATAAATATGTTGAAGAGGGTGGGGCTTAAACTGCATCCCTGTCTCACCCCACGGTCCTGTGGAAAGAAATGTGTGTGTTTTTTGCCTATTTTAACCGCACATTTGTTGTTTATGTACATGGATTTTATAATGTCATATGTTTTTCCCCGAACACCACTTTCCATCAATTTGATTTTTTTGAAATCAACAACGCATGTTGCCTTTGTTTTGGTTTGTTTGTTTGCCAATTAGGGTGTGCAGGGTGAATACATGGTCTGTCGTATGGTAATTTGGTAAAAAGCCAATTTGACATTTGCTCAGTACATTGTTTTCACTGAGGAAATGAACTAGTTTGCTGTTAATGATAATGCAGAGGATTTTCCCAAGGTTGCTGTTGACGCATATCCCACGGTAGTTATTGGGGTCAAATTTGTCTCCACTTTTGTGGATTGGGGTGATCAGTCCTCGGTTCCAAATATTGGGGAAGATGCCAGAGCTAAGGATGATGGTAAAGAGTTTAAGTATAGCCAATTGGAATTTGTGGTCTGTATATTTTATCATTTCATTGAGGATACCATCAACACCATAGCCCTTTTTGGGTTGGAGGGTTTGTATTTTGTCCTGTAGTTCATTCAATGTAATTGGAGAATCCAGTGGGTTCTGGTAGTCTTTAATAGTTGATTCTAAGATTTGCATTTGATCATGTATATTTTTTTGCTGTTTGTTCTTTGTTATAGTGCCAACAAGATTGGAGAAGTGGTTTACCCATACATCTCCATTTTGGATAGATAGCTCTTCGTGTTGTTGTTTGTTTAGTGTTTTCCAATTTTCCCAGAAGTGGTTAGACTCTATGGATTATTCAATTACATTGAGCTGATTTCTGACATGCTATTCCTTATTTTTCCGTTGTGTATTTCTGTATTGTTTTTAGTGATTCACCATAGTGAAGGAGTAGGCTCAGGTTTTCTGGGTCTCTATGTTTTGGTTGGAAAGGTTTCTCTTCTCTCTCTCTCTCTCTCTCTCTCTCTCTCTCTCTCTCTCTCTCTCTCTCTCTCTCTCTCTCTCTCTCTCTCTCTCTCGTGGTCTAGATAGCAAATAGTCCCCACCCTGATCTCTTGTTTTTTTTTTTTTTTTTTGTCATTTAGCAGACCTCTTATCCAGAGCGACTTACAGGAGCAATTAGGGTTAAGTGCCTTGCTTAAGGGCACATCGACAGATTTTTTCACCTAGTCGGCTCTGGGATTAGAACCAGCGACCTTGCGGTTACTGGCACAACGCTCTTACCCACTAAGCTACCTGCCGCCCCCCTGCCGCCCCCTCTGAGATTAGCCTCCTAATCCCACTAAAACTCCCCTAACACACACAGTGTTTAAGACTTTAGTGAGACCAAACATGATTTTGTTGAACTGTGAGAGAGAAAAAGAGAGGGATAGAAAGAGAGGGAATGACGGAAAGAGAGAGGGAGATAATATGAAATGGAATAGGAAGAGAGAAATAGATGGGCAGAAATAGTCTGGACTGTAACCTAGATTCTCCACAAAGGGACCGGGAAGTCTGCCCAGGCAGGAATGAAAATAGAGAATAAAGGAAGGATGAAGAAGGAAGAAGAGATAGAGAGAGTGTGGGTAGAAAGCTAAATCGTCATGGTAACACTAGGACTGGGGTGTGACACTCTATGCCATGACAAACATCATATGATGTTTATATAGAATTTGTAAGGAACTATATGTATTGGGACCCCATCACACACACACACACACACGTGTATACTGTGAGATGACGATGTGTATAACGAACAATAGGGAAATGTCAAATCAAATCAAAGTTCATTGGTCACGTCCATAGATTTGCAGATGTTATCGCAGGTGCAGCGAAATGCTTGTGTTTCTAGCTCCTACATTGTAGTAATAATACCTAGCAATACAAAACAATAGCACATAATCCCAAAAGGTTCAGGTTTGTCTCAAGAACTGCAGCGCTGCTGGGTTTTTCCCGCTCTACAGTTTCCTGTGTGTATCAAGAATGGTCCACCACCCAAAGGACATCCAGCCAACTTGACACAGCTGTGGGAAGCATTGGAGCCAACATGGGCCAGCATCCCTGTGGAACGCTTTCCACCCCTTGTAGTTATAAGCAGTGTCGTAGACGCACCCACTCACATTTTGTTGAAATGTTTTTTTATTTGTTTAAACCTCTCCCCTGGTCTCTCCAGCACCCATTCACCTCTTATATTGTAAACATCTGTGGCTGCTGAGAGCGAGGGTTTCGTTCAAAGACTCCTGAACACGCTCCACTGTTGAACATGTGAAAGCTCTTCTGCTCAACTTTCCAACCGTTAGATTTGACAGAGCTGCCAGCAGTCACGAGCACTCACACACACACACACTCACACACTCACTCACACACACACTGATACAGTACACACACACAGCTCACAGATACACTCACACTTACACACACACACAAACACTTCAAAGGAAAACACAGCAATGCGATCCTGTCAGTCATCGTTGTCACCCTCTTCATCTATCTGCCTCTCTCTCTCTCTCTCTCTCTCTCTCTCTCTCTCTCTCTCTCTCTCTCTCTCTCTCTCTCTCTCTCTCTCTCTCTCTCTCTCTCTCTCTCTCTCTCTCTCTCTCTCTCTCTCTCTCTCTCTCTCTCTCTCTCTCTCTCTCTCTCTCTCTCTCTCTCTCTCTCTCTCTCATTTCCCCCATCCCTCCCTGCCACTCTTGAAAGTCAGCAGGAAGGAGCAGGTCCATCTTTTAATAATTTGATTTCTTCTAACTAGTGTTTTACATCTTTCTATCAATCCTCTCTTCACTTCTCCTCCTCTGATCTAAAGCTCTACGTTGGACTCCAGCAGTGTCTT
>NC_059203.1:63007107-63013705 GCF_020615455.1 Coregonus clupeaformis | reverse complement strand
GTAGCCCATCCCAGTCTTGTGCAGGTCTACAATTGATCCCTGATGTCCTTACACAGCTCTCTGGTCTTGGCCATTGTGGAGAGGTTGGAGTCTGTTTGATTGAGTGTGTTGACAGGTGTCTTTTATACAGGTAATGAGTTCAAACAGGTGCAGTTAATACAGGTAATGAGTGGAGAACAGGAGGGCTTCTTAAAGAAAAACTAACAGGTCTGTGATAGACGGAATTCTTACTGGTTGGTAGGTGATCAAATACTTGTGTCATGCAATAAAATGCAAATTAATTCCGTCTCTCACAGTTGAAGTGTACCTATGATAAAAATTACAGACCTCTACATGCTTTGTAAGTAGGAAAACCTGCAAAATCGGCAGTGTATCAAATACTTGTTCTCCCCACTGTATATGGAATAGGGTGCCATTTGGGATGCAATCAAAGGCTGATTTAGAGGAAGTGCTTAGTTGGTTAAACTATTTCCTATACGTATGTTCTATAGCAGAATTCAATCCATCCATCAATGCAGAGAAATAACACAGTTTCTGCTCATATCAAATTGAGTTTCACGTCTTTCCTTAATCGAGTAAACATTAACTTATTGCCTAGTCAATCAATAACTCAATCACTGCTATAAAGCCGAACTACAGTGCTTTCGTCTGTTTTCGTGTTTTCGTCTATGGACCTTATTGAATTAAGTAAAAAATAGCTTTGAATGTCTTCGCAAGATGGATAACGGTATTCGTATGAATGTCAGGCGTGAATGAGTTCTATTATTGTGAGTTTGTTTCCACAGTGCATGTTTGATTGAATTCTTTAGAAAATCCTTAATCTCTGTGTCTTGTATGGTGTTGTCTGGTGTGGTGTAGGGGTTAAAGAGTCTAGCTGCTGGCTCTATTCATCCTTACCCATCTGCCACAGGAGAGGGAGGGAGGGGGATGGAGATGGAGGGGAAGAGTGGGTAAAGGGAGAGCGAGACAGAGTAACACTAGCGAGATAGAGGGAAGGAGAGGGAGGGGGCAGAGAGAGAGAAAGGGAGGGAAGGAGAGGGCAGAGAGAGAGAGGGGGGAGAGGGAGGCAGAGCTAGAGAGAAAGGAGGGAAGGAGAGGGAGGGGGCAGAGAGAGGAAAGGGAGGGAAGGAGAGAGAGGGGGCAGAGAGAGAGAAAGAGAGGGAAGGAGAGGGAGGGGGCAGAGAGAGAGAAAGAGAGGGAAGGAGAGGGAGGGGGCAGAGAGAGAGAAAGGAAGGGAAGGAGAGGGAGGGGGCAGAGAGAGAGAAAGAGAGGGAAGGAGAGGGAGGGGGCAGAGAGAGAGAAAGAGAGGGAAGGAGAGGGAGGGGGCAGAGAGAGAGAAAGAGAGGGAAGGAGAGGGAGGGGGCAGAGAGAGAGAAAGAGAGTGAAGGAGAGGGAGGGGGCAGAGAGAGAGAAAGCGAGGGAAGGAGA
Source organism: Coregonus clupeaformis (assembly GCF_020615455.1). NCBI lineage: Eukaryota > Metazoa > Chordata > Actinopteri > Salmoniformes > Salmonidae > Coregonus > Coregonus clupeaformis. Next base: position 63,012,277 of record NC_059203.1, on the reverse strand, counting down.
GGGAGGGGGCAGAGAGAGAGAGAAAGGAGAGGGAGGGAAGAGAGAGAAAGAGAGGGAAGGAGAGGGAGGGGCAGAGAGAGAGAAAGCGAGGGAAGGAGAGGGAGGGGGCAGAGAGAGAGAAAGCGAGGGAAGGAGAGGGAGGGGGCAGAGAGAGAGAAAGAGAGGGAAGGAGAGGGAGGGGGCACAGAGAGAGAAAGCGAGGGAAGGAGAGAGGGAGACCTCAAGAAAGAATATTCAAATATGTATAAATAAACAGAAAGAGGAGGAAGAAAGAGAGGAGAGAAAGAGAGAAGAGGGGATTGAAAGAGAGCGAAAGACAGAGGTGAAAGAGAGAGTAAGGGAGAAAGAGAGAAAGAGATTGGGGAGAGAGGGAGGAAAAGATAGAGAGAAACCACACATCTGTTCTGTGTTCATGTCCACTGACTCCTCTGTCTGAACAATGCGACCAGATGGAGGACAGAGATCCTTCAGCAGAACAAGAACTACCATCATCCCTCACACTTTCTGTTTCTTTCACTTCTTCTCTTGGATTTTCACTCCAAGGACCACACAGAGAGCATATCTCTCTCTCTCTCTCTCTCTCTCTCTCTCTCCACCCCCTGAGTAAACAGACCCTCTCTCTCTCAATTCAATTCAATTTAAGGGCTTTATTGGCATGGGAAACATATGTTTACATTGCCAAAGCAAGTGAACTAGATAATAAACAAAAGTGAAATAAACAATCAAAAATGAACAGTAAACATTACACTCACAAGTTTCAGAGGAATAGAGACATTTCAAATGTCATATTATGGCTATGTACAGTGTTATAACTATGTGCAGATAGTAAAGGTACAAAAGGGAAAATAAATAAACATAAATATGGGTTGCATTTACAAATCTCTCTCTCTCTCCTCATCATTTCTACCTCTCCTCTCTGTCTTTCTCTCTCTCCCTCTCTCTTTCATTCCCCTCTCTGTTTACTATTCACTCCAGGACAGCATCCCTCTTTACTTATGTTGTATAAAAATAAAAATAAAAAAAAAGTGAAAGACCTGGAGGGGTGAAAACGCCAGAAGTCTGGCTCCTTATTCCCACAGACAGTGCTACAGTGGAACGATGCTTGGGGCCAAATGGAACTCGATAATACTTCAGGGAAAGGCCTGGCACTTTTATTCCACACAATACTGTTCCACATAACCCCTCACTGGAGTCGCTAGCTAACAAATTAAAGCTAACCGCTGAGGTGGCAACATGATAAATCTATGTCCCTGTTTGTTGTGGCCTTGACAGGACCAATGATTTCCCCCTGGGTCCCTGATGGTCCGCCAAGGACTCTTTAGGATTCTCCTGCCCCAGCAAGGTGACCCAAACCTGGGTAGGATTTCGCCTACAACCACCCTGCTGGTTCTCCACAAAAAGAGTCCTCCTGAGTTGATGATCTTTTATGTCCCAATGAGAGTATGTTGCTTATACATTACTGTCAACTTTAAAGCAGTGGGTGGCTGGGTGCTCACCTGCTGGGTTTAGACTAACGGTGGCCATTCAACATGTAGAATCGTCAGGAAATGAATAGAAAATGACGGCCGATGTTCTGTGGTCAGAGGTGACAAGACGGCCACCCACTTCTTTTAGCCGTTCGTCTGTGCAGTCTGTTTTGTCCGCAAGACTCTGGTGTATCCTCCACATCAAACACTACTTTCAATACACACCTCTTATCTCTCAGCTCAGCATGCAGAGAGAGCGAGAGAGATCTGTTCAGCCTGTGTGACAGAAACTGTGTCCAGAGTCAGTCAGAGAGGAGTGTGTGTCTGCGTGTATATCTGTGTACAGGGCCAGTCAAACCCAAGACAATACCAATAGAACTAGCCCTTGGTAACTGTGGGTAAACAATGTGAAATCAAAGCCTGTGGAACAGAATCATTCTAGAATCCTGGACTCCCTCAGCACACACATGTACACTACTGAGCTCGGATCAGTCAGGGGACTAGTAGAGTGACAGTCATGAGTGGTGACACACACACACACACACATACATACAGACACACAAACATAGACACACAGCCTGTTAGCCACACTAACTATTCCACATTGCTGCAAAGTAAACAAAATCAAACACTTTCTATTCCAAACCACAGAACAACAGAGCACAGCTAATAGTAAATTAGAGGAAATGTTATGGTGACAGTAAATAAATAGCAACGGAAGTATACAGTATCTCCTAAATAACTACAGAATAAGATATTCTAGCAGTAGTAGTACTGTCGTTCATTGCTCAAATATCTACTCTTCCATTCCTGGCAACTTAAATATGGGCTGTTCCAAATGACACCATATTCCCTATTTAGTGCAATAGTTTTGAGCAGAGCCCTGGTAGTGTACTATGTAGGGATAAAGGTGCCATTTGGGATGCATCCATGGAGTCATTAGATTGAGAATTCCTGGCAACTAATCTTGGATGGAGGGCAAACCCATGGCAAGACAACAGGGCAGGATCCTCTGAAGAGCACTGTCCGATGTCAGGTCAGATTTACTATAATGCCCTCTTTAAGTACCCATCAAGGAGCTCCGATGTCAATACTGATAGTGGGAATCATTTCTAAATAGACCGTACTGATACTGATCCAAAGAGCAACAAGCTCTTCCCCTGCCAGCTCGGTGTCTCAGTGTCTCTCTCTCTCTCTCTCTCTCTCTCTCTCTCTCTCTCTCCTCTCTCTCATGCCCAGCCCAGACTGCCTGCTCACTCCAAAGACATACAAATAAAAATCTGAACACTGGACTCCTGTTAGATGCAACAAATTAGACCTGTTCAGCGGAATGTTAGGCCAGGATTCAATCTGATCGTGGGTTGTCGACAATCGGGCTTTTAAAAGGCAATGTTCCCACATTTGCAGAGGTTGCATTGTTGAATTGGCTTGGGCCTGGAAAACTGCTTAGCACTTGAACAGTTTGCCGGTTTTCGAAAGTGCACTAGACTGTGGTAGTATTAGCTAAAAAAAGTAGTAGAAAAGCTATTCTAAAGAGCTTTACGTTTCTCTGATCTCTCAACTGATCATCTCATTAGCCCAGACTGTAGCAGAGGGGGTTTGAAAACCGATGCTGGCATGATGGTAACCTTGTCTGAAACCCGAATGCTTTTGTTTGCTCCCAGAACTAATACCTAGGCTAACATGGTGTTGAGGCATGCAGACAGCACAGGTTGAATGACCAAACTATCTAACAAACACACACTCACACATGCACGCGCGCATGCACACGCACACACACACAGACGTACACACACGGACTATGAATACTTTCTCAAACAGAAAGAGACATAAAATTGGTAATGGATGAAGCTAAGCAGTCTCAACACTTCAGTCGACATAGCACAGCATGAACATTGAGCAGGTTGGCATTTATTGAGATAACTCATGCACTAGCTGACACAGCTGCAAAGTCATGAAATCTGAGTTTAACCCTAACCTTAACCACACTGCTAACCATAATGCCTAACCCTCAAATAGTGCATTTTTGTTTGAATGAATTTTTACAATATAGCCAATTATGAATTTGCAGCTGGCCCATCTAGTGAAAACCGCTCAGTTCTGCCTCCAGGACAAGACTCATGACAATAAACGTCAACCTGCGAATATTGAGGTGCTTTTTTATCAGGAGTCTTTGGGGGGAAGGCTTGTCCACGCTACTTGTTTCATGAGGCTTACAATCTCCTTTTCAGCTTCCTCTGCCAAACATTTGAGTTTTATTGTTTCCGTAATTCACGATGGGGTGAATCTTGACTCTGAAGTACTAATTCAGATATACATTTCAGTGTTGCCTCAGACAGTTCATCTGTTCTACATTCATTATGATACCTGAGGTACCCCCAGAGGGAATATATTGAACTTACAAAACACACACATACACACATACAAACACACGCACGTTTGACACACGCACGCACACAGATAGACACACACACACATTAACATATGCTCAAAATACGAATTGATATCAAAACAAAATCACTCAAGCAGCTGACAGATTTCAGAGGGATATTTCAATATGAAGGTTACAGTTTGGCCATTGAAGTGAAAGACAACAGGCATGGGACCGGGGATTGATCCGCTGGCTTCAGGAGTCCAGGGGCAGCAGCACTACCACTAGACCAGCCCGCATCTGGTGCCTTTCCTGCTAACTGACTGTCGTTAATTACTCCCTAAGAGAAGTTCTCTCTTCAAGCTCGATTTTCTCAGTTCTCTGCAAGTCAGAGATCACACCTATAGCCTAAAGGAAGCAAAGACCAAAACAAAATCCATTCCTCTCTATCTCTCTCTCTCTCTCTCTCTCTCTCTCTCTCTCTCTCTCTCTCTCTCTCTCTCTCTCTCTCTCTCTCTCTCTCTCTCTCTCTCTCTCTCTCTCTCTCTCTCTCTCTCTCTCTCTCTCTCTCTCTCTCTCTCTCATAGATCACAGCATTCAATTTCTACTGCGTAGCCATGCATAAAAAGCCTCATACATCTAAACAGGAGTGATGTGGGTAATATCTGCAAGTCATTGGTAACAGAACACACCAATGGGGGCATATGTATCAAGCATCTCAGAATAGGAGTGCTGATCTAGGTTCAGATCTCCCCTGTCCATGTAATCTTATTCATTATGATCTAAAAGGCTAAACTGATACTCTGCACTTATACCCTGAGATGCTTGATACGGACCCAAAGAAGGCATGTCAAATAGGGCTAGACTGACTTTCTGCAACACAGTGCTACATCTTTGGCTAAAGCTGGCACAGACTGGTGCCCATGGGTCACAGCTAGGAGAGAATATATCTAAATCTATATTTCCCCCACTGCAGTGAAAACATCAAAAGAGCAGTTACTTTTTAAATAAAACCTCTGATGTGTCAATGTTAACATCATTTTCTGCGCCGAAATTGATCTGAGTATTGACTTCTGCCTTATTGTTCTTGATGGTTCTGCTTCTGAATCGATGTTAGTTGTGTGTGTGTGTGTGTGTGTGTGTCCGTACGTGCGTGTTTGTATGCGTGTGCATGCATTAGTATGCATGTATGCTTTAGTCAAAAGGGTATGCCATGTGTAAACTATGTGAGTGTGTGACTCTCGAATATCGACTTGCTAAAAGCAACATATACTAGAATATAATCATGATCATTTGGACTGAACTCTCTGATATCACAGGTCCCATTAAATTA